>NC_090320.1:176106258-176143017 GCF_040869045.1 Eurosta solidaginis
AAAAGGGAAGTGTTGAATGTTCGGGCAAACACATTGTCATTAATTTTTGACGAAACAGCGGACTTATCAGAAAAAATACTTTTTTTAGTGGTTAGATATTTCGATCGGTATTCAGTTATTACACAGTTGAAACGTTTAAGGCGCTTCATTTTTAGTCTGAGTTCCAACTCACACTTACTGAATCTATGCTCTGGTATAAAGTTTAAACTGTTAGGGAAAAAGCAAACATCTATAAAATAGCATTAACACCACTGCTTAGTTTTATTTACGATTTACTCAGTTTGCCACAACGCAAATTTTTTAACCGTTCTTTAATAAAACCTAACTGCGCTATGCACTTTATTCCATTGCAATCAAGCAAAACTAGGTTCACAACGTTTGGTTGGTGAAAGACATAGACTAATCCTAGAAATGTGAACATATAATACCTAAAGGTGCACTTTATTTTTGTTTGTGCAGTTTGAATTAAAACCAAGTTTCTACTTTATTAAAATTGTATATATTAAACCATTGAAAAAATCCCAATTGTTTGTATACCAATAAAAACCTAAAATTTGGTCCTATTTTTGAGATCTGGTCATCGATCGATGCATTTTGGTCCTAAATGAAAACATGGTGTGGCAACCGTGTTTGAGAACGCATGTGACAAGGTTGCATTTTTCAGAACAATTTTTTTTTAAATAATGAAATAGTAGTATGGAAGCGACAGCCATATTAGTAGACATGTATGTGAATATTAGCAAAGTTTAAAAAACAAAGCATTTTTTCTTTGAAAATAATCTAAGGGAAGATGCACACGAGGCGTATCTTCATAGACGTGTATTAGGTACAGCATAAGAAATCTTGAGGCGTAGAAAATCGTAGCTGCATTCCATATTTTGTACGCGTCTACGAAGCTATCTCTCGGGTGTATCTTGCCTAAGTTTAGCTTCTTACGAGATCCAACATTTTTAATTAATAATGATAAATAACACGTGAAGCATTTAAGCTTAAGGTGACTTTTGAGTCGTTTTGGCACTTGCGTTGCGTCTACATCTGACCTTGAACACACGCGCTTTAATTGCTTCAATCTATAAGCAACGCACCGCCAACGTCAAAGCAAAACACAAATATATAAAAACTTAGGGTTATTCTTGAAGTTTCCTGGATTTCTTGAAAAATAGAAGAATTTCTATCGCCGTTCAACTAAATAAAAAACATAATTTTGTATTCATGTCGATTTCGTGATCCATCATGAGAGACGGTGGAACATATCCTCCTGGAATGCGACGCAATCTGATGAGGGCACAATAGATCAACGGTCGCAGTGCAATCCCCAATAAATTTTCTATCTATCTTCATGTTATAAAAATAGTTGTATTTCATTTTTCCTCATGTGACAGAGGAACTTTTAACGTCTGTTATTTTAAAGTAACCCTTATTTGACGAATCACTGAACGATTTCTTTCAAATAAAGCGTTTGTTAGCGTTCACCGAAGATGGTGAAAACGGCCCCTGGAATTGTTATCTTATATAGCCAAAGAAAGTTATGCATAAGCAAAATTTAGTCAGCACAAAACGAATAGTTAGAGAAAATTTAAAATATAATGCATATGTATAAAATGCATGCAATTTCTGAAATCATTTTTATTATATAAAGTTAGTTTGACATATCAGATTTGTCAATATTATTTTAGTCCTGCTACTTTTAACACATTTATAATATTTAAGAAAAACATTTTAGAAGTAAGAAACATGATTAATGCTTACATTAATACGTGTTTCATTTATTTTCATTGAGGAATAAGTTTGTAAAAATAAAAAGCACGTTTTTATAAAGTGCATGTGAAGCTCCATAGATAAAATGATTAATAGAAGGAACATTGGCTTATATTTTACATTTTTAAAATGAAAATCTCTTGCCAAAAAAGTAATAGAATGAACATTGATTTGTATATTGCATTTTTAAAATGAAAATCTCCTGCTTAAAAAGTAATAGAATTAACATTGGTTAGTATATTACATTTTTAAAATGAAAATCTCCTGCTAAAAAAGTAATAGAATGCACATTGGTTTGTATATTACATTTTTAAAATTAAAATCTCCTGCTAAAAAAGTAATAGAAAGAACATTGGTTTATATATTACATTTTTAAAATGAAAATCTCCTGCTAAAAAAGTAATAGAATGAACATTGGTTTGTACATTACATTTTTAAAATGAAAATCTCCTGCTAAAAAAGGAGCAAACCCTAACTACTTTTTTTCATTTTCGTACTTAACTACACTCCCTTTTGTGATTCAGGATTTCGGGCAAATTTTGAAAAAACTCCGACCATCAATTCCTTCATTATATGACATTCGACTTCCTAGTCCACTGCCTCCCACTTTATTCGCAACATAACGTCAATTTAAGCTGCCAAACTATATAGTAAACAATGCTTATAAGTGTGTCAGCTGGCACGTTTTTTCTACGTACCATGGCGCAACGATACAAGGTGGCAGCATGGAACAGCTGATTATAAACTTTTTGTATTTGATTTGATACATCAACTTCCGGTGCAGTACGATTTTGACATTTGTCCATCGAATTTACAAAAACAAAGTTCATGGAATTTTTATTTATGTTTGTAGGTATGTCACCATGCTGCCACCTTGTGTCATTCCGTTTTCTACGTACGTTCGTGGGTAACTGCCCCATAACGATGTGTGATCACGATCGTTTGCTTTCGCTTGTCACTCACTAAAATCAACAGTGAATGCAAAAGGAAAAGTCCTTGCTACTTTTTGGACACATAATGAAAACAATATGCTGAAATGTTAAAGTGACTTTTAATACGTTTTAGTTAGTATTATTAAGTTCCTTTGAACATACATATTAATATTGATTAATTAATAATTAATTAATTATTAATAAATATTGACAATTCAATATAAATTTATTTTTATACGTTCCACTTACTTTTATTAATTTTCATAAATTTTTTTTGTATTGAATACCTTGATGTTTTGAAAATATATATTTCTATCTTTACATTTACTTTGTTTTATAGTTCTTTCTTAATGAAAAAGTGAATTTTTTTAAGTAAATTTTGCATTGAATAAACACCATACCTTCTTTTATGAAAAACTTTTGTCTGACTAGCTCGACCTCCGCGTACTTAGTTATACGAATATAAGTAAATATAGTCAGGATTAGCTTGAAATCAAATAACCAAAATCCTTTTTAATTTCAAACTTCACAGTCCACATTTTCTTTTAGCACACTGTGGGGAGTTGTCACCAAATTTTTACACACACTTAGGCAATTGTTTTAGTATTTGTGTGGCCGGCTCTGCTCTACGGTCTGTCTAAGATCCACAAAACGGGCATTCCCTTATGCCCCATTGCGTCATCTGTCGGCGTTTCATGTTATGGTCTGTAAAATACATTGGGAAGATACTAACTAACTTAACTTCAGACGAATACAACATAAAGAACTCCTACAGACTCAAAGATTGAATCTGAAGATATATGGGTTTCATTCGATGTGGTATCGTTGCTCACCAACATACCAATATACTTAGCCATTAAAATAATAATGACCAAATTCAGCGATATACAATCAATGATACCAAAAAACAAGTTCCTTAAAATTTTAAACTCTTTCCTGAACGACAACAACTACTTCATGTAGGATGACCAAATCTTCACACAAAATTTCGGAATACCAATGGGAAACCCACTCTCTGGACGATTTACTGGACAACAAAATCTCCGAACTGAAGCAAACCCACAACATACAATTAAAATTTATAGTAAAGTACGTGCACGACGTTATTGCGATCGTCAAACGAAACGACTTAGACATAATTCTAAACACATTAAACAGATACCACAACAAACTGAAATTTTCGATGGAGAAAGAAGAGAATTTTATGATCCCGTTTTTGGATGTCCTTATTCACAGGAAAAACAACGAAATAGTGCTGGACTGGTATTCTCAACCCATATCCTGCGGCAGAATAATAAACTTTCTATCCTCGCAGCCCACTAAGTACAAAGTAAATACAGCAAAAAGCCGCATACACAAATTATTCATGTTAAGCCACAAACAGTTCTGGGGAAAAAATAAAACAAAACAAGTAAGGAAGGCTAAGTTTGGGTGTAACCGAACACTACATACTCAGCTGAGAGCTATGGAGGCAAAATAAGGGAAAATCACCATGTAGGAAAATGAACCTAGGGTAACCCTGGAATGTGTTTGTATGACATGCGTATCAAATGGAAGGTATTAAATAGTATTTTAAGAGGGAGTGGGCCATAGTTCTATAGGTGGACGCCATTCAGGGATATCGCCATAAAGGTGCACCAGGTCTGACTCTAGAATTTGTTTGTACGATATGGGATAAAATGAAAGGTGTTAATGAGTATTTTAAAAGGGCGTGGGCTTAGGACGCCTTTTCTAGATATCGCCATAAAGGTGGACCAGGGGTGACTCTAGAATTTCTTTGTACGGTATGGGTATCAAATGAAAGGTGTTAATGAGTATTTTAAAAGGGGAGTGGGCCTTAGTTCTATAGGTGGACGCCTTTTCGAGATATCGCCACAAAGATGGCCCAGGGGTGACTCTAGAATTTGTTTATACGATATGGGTATCAAATGAAAGGTGTTAATTAGTATTTTAAAAGGGAGTCGGCCTTAGTTCTATAGGTGGACGCCTTTTCGAGATATCGCCATAAAGGTGGACCAGGGGTGACTCTAGAATTTCTTTGTACGATATGGCTATCAAATGAAAGTTGTTAATGAGTATTTTGAAAGGGAGTAGCCCTTAGTTCTATAGGTGGACGCCTTTTCGAGATATCGTTATAAAGGTGGACCAGGGTTGACTCTAGAATTTGTTTGTACGATATGGCTATCAAATGAAAGGTGTTAATGAGTATTTTAAAAGGGAGTCGGCCTTAGTTCTATGGGTGGACGCCTTTTCGAGATATCGGCTGAAAGGTGGACCAGGGGTGACTATAGAATTTGTTTGTACGATATGGCTATCAAATGAAAGGTGTTAATGAGTATTTTAAAAGGGAGTCGGCCTTAGTTCTATAGGTGGACGCCTTTTCGAGATATCGCCATAAAGGTGGACCAGGGGTGACTCTAGAATTTCTTTTACGATATGGGTATCAAATGAAAGTTGTTAATGAGTATTTTGAAAGGGAGTAGCCCTTAGTCCTATAGGTGGACGCCTTTTCGAGATATCGTTATAAAGGTGGACCAGGGTTGACTCTAGAATTTGTTTGTACGATATGGGTATCAAATGAAAGGTGTTAATGAGTATTTTAAAAGGCAGTGGGCCTTAGTTCTATAGGTGGACGCCTTTTCGAGATATCGCCATAAAGGTGGACCAGGAGTGACTCTAGAATTTGTTTGTACGATATGGGTATCAAATGAAAGGTGTTAATGAGTATTTTAAAAGGGAGTGGGCCTTAGTTCTATAGGTGGACGCCTTTTCGAGATATCGCCATAAAGGTGGACCAGGGGTTACTCTAGAATTTCTTTTACGATATGGGTATCAAATGAAAGGTGTTAATTAGTATTTTAAAAGGGAGTCGGCCTTAGTTCTATAGGTGGACGCCTTTTCGAGATATCGCCATAAAGGTGGACCAGGGGTGACTCTAGAATTTCTTTGTACGATATGGCTATCAAATGAAAGTTGTTAATGAGTATTTTGAAAGGGAGTAGCCCTTAGTTCTATAGGTGGACGCCTTTTCGAGATATCGTTATAAAGGTGGACCAGGGTTGACTCTAGAATTTGTTTGTACGATATGGGTATCAAATGAAAGGTGTTAATGAGTATTTTAAAAGGCAGTGGGCCTTAGTTCTATAGGTGGACGCCTTTTCGAGATATCGCCATAAAGGTGGACCAGGAGTGACTCTAGAATTTGTTTGTACGATATGGGTATCAAATGAAAGGTGTTAATGAGTATTTTAAAAGGGAGTGGGCCTTAGTTCTATAGGTGGACTTCTTTTCGAGATATCGCCATAAAGGTGGACCAGGGGTTACTCTAGAATTTCTTTTACGATATGGGTATCAAATGAAAGGTGTTAATGAGTATTTTAAAAGGGAGTGGGCCTTAGTTCTATAGGTGGACGCCTTTTCTAGATATCGCCATAAAGGTGGACCAGGAGTGACTCTAGAATTTGTTTGTACGATATGGGTATCAAATGAAAGGTGTTAATGAGTATTTTAAAAGGGAGTGGGCCTTAGTTCTATAGATGGACGTCTTTTTGAGATATCGTTATAAAGGTGGACCAGGGTTGACTCTATAATGCGTTTGTACAATATGGGTATCAAACGGAAGGTGATAATGAGTATTTTAAAAGGGAGTTGGCCTCAGTTCTATGAGTGGACGCCTTTTCGAGATATCGCCATAAAGGTGGACCAGGAGTGACTCTAGAATTTGTTTGTACGATATGGGTATCAAATGAAAGGTGTTAATGAGTATTTTAAAAGGGAGTGGGCCTTAGTTTTATAGGTGGACGCCTTTTCGAGATATCGCCATAAAGGTGGACCAGGGGTGACTCTAGAATTTGTTTGTACGATATGGGTATCAAATGAAAGGTGTTAATGAGTATTTTAAAAGGGAGGGGGCCTTAGTTCTATAGATGGACGTCTTTTTGAGATATCGTTATAAAGGTGGACCAGGGTTGACTCTATAATGCGTTTGTACAATATGGGTATCAAACGGAAGGTGATAATGAGTATTTTAAAAGGGATTAGACCTTAGTTCCATAGGTGGAAGCCTTTTCTAGATATCGTTATAAAGGTGGGACAGGGGTGACTCTATAATGTGTTTGTACGATGTGGGTATCTTTGGTGGTTAACCAAATATTTAAATATATATTTTTTAAAAATATTATGTTATTTATTTGAAGTATAAAAATTTATTTTTGTTTATTTTTGAGTTCAGATATTTTCCAACTAATTAGAATTTTCTTTTTTTTGAAGTTATTCAAAATTTTAAGTTAACACGAAAACTCAATTAAAATTATTTTAAAAATTAAAGTAAAGAGTACAAAGTAGTTAACACTATATTTACTCCCCCTCCAAGAAAATTTGAAACAAACAAATTATTAATTAATATTAAATGTAACCTTTTTTTGTTTTTTGTTGTTTAATGTATTTGTATTTAAATTAGTGTTAATAAGTATGTTTGCTGGTTTAAGTAAATCAATTGAAATATTTTTAATAGTATTATTGTATTGAATTGTAAATGTTTTATGTTTCTTAGATATAACTTTAAAAGGTCCTTCATAAGGTGATTCTAAATTAGATTTACGAAGAACTTTAACAAAAACATACTCACAATTTTCTAATTGTTTAGGAACGAAAACATTTTCTTTGTTATGATGAAAAACTTTAGAACGAACAAGTGAAAAATATTCTCTTATTTTATGAAGAGCGTCATTAGAAAAATCATGTTCTTTATTACTATTTGAAATAATTAATTCACCAGGTATTCTAAGTGTTTGGCCATAAACAAGTTCAGCAGATGAACATTTTAAATCTTCTTTAATAGAAGTTCGTAAACCAAGTAGAATGAATGGTAAAATGTCAGACCAATGAACCGAGTCGTTTGATGCTATAATTGCTGCTTTTAAAGTTCGATGAAATCTCTCTATCATGCCATTTGCTTGGGGATGGTAAGGAGATGTATGAATTTTATGAGAACCTAAAAGTTTAGTTAATTCTGTAAAAAATTTTGAGGTGAATTGTGAACCTTGATCTACTGTAATATTTAATGGTATACCAAATCGTGGTATATAATTTTGAATAAAAGTTTTTACTATAGTATTTGTTGAAATATCTTTAAGCGGATAAGCTTCAGGCCAACGTGAAAATCTGTCAATAATTGTTAAAATATAACAATTTCCATTTGAAACTGGAAGAGGTCCAACAATATCCATATGAATATGTTCAAAACGGCCTGATGGTATTTGAATTTTTTGGATAGGAGATTTAGTGTGTCTTGAAATTTTGGATTTTTGACAATTGATGCAAGATGAAGTCCAATCGTTAATCTCTTTACGCATGTTAGGCCAATAATATTTATTTTGAATTAATTTTCTAGTTGTTCTTATACTTGGATGAGATAATGAGTGAATTTTGTCAAATATAATTCTTCTCATAGAATGTGGAACATAAGGTCGAAAAGGTTGTAGAGAAACATCACACCATATATTTAAATTAATAACTGGAATATGAATTTCTTTTAAATTATTTTTAGAATTTTGATCAGAAATGGTTTTTTGTAAAAATTTATCAGTTTGCTGTTCTTTATATAAAGTTTCTAAATTTATATCTTGAGTTGAAATTGCATTTATTTCTGGAATACGGGAAAGTGTGTCGGCAACTATGTTGTCTTTTCCACGTATAT
The DNA here is from genome assembly GCF_040869045.1 of Eurosta solidaginis. Classification (NCBI taxonomy): domain Eukaryota; kingdom Metazoa; phylum Arthropoda; class Insecta; order Diptera; family Tephritidae; genus Eurosta; species Eurosta solidaginis. The sequence continues at coordinate 176,114,647 of NC_090320.1, forward strand.
ATTGAATATCATTTGTAAATTGAGCAATATATTCAAGATGACGTAGTTGACGAGGAGATCTATCTACTTTAGAATTTAGAACATGAATTAAAGGTTTATGATCAGTATAAATTGTAAAAGTTCTACCTTCAAGAAAATGTTTAAAATGTTTAATTGAATTATAAATTGCCAAAAGTTCACGATCAAATGTTGAATATTTAGTTTCTGTTGTAGTTAATTTTCTTGAAAAATAAGCTAAGGGTTCTAGTATATTATTGCTAGTTTGTTGAAGAACTGCTCCAATAGCAACATTTGATGCATCTACTGCTAATGATAAAGTACCATTTTTGTCGAAATGTGTAAGTAAAGTATTTTTAGCAAAAAGTTTTTTAACATTTTCGAAAGCTGTTGTGGTTTCATTTGTCCAATTTAATTGTTTGAGTTTGTTTTTAATTGCATGTGTTAACATTTCATGCAGAGGACTAAGTTCTGTTGCTAACATTTTAATATATCTGTGATAGTAATTTATCATACCTAAAAATTTTTGTAATTTATTTATAGAAATTGGTTTTTCAAAATTTGTTATTATTTCAATTCTATCTAAAGATGGTTTAATACCTTCGCCTGAAATTTCGTAACTTAAAAAATTTAATTTATTTACACCGAGAGTACATTTTGAAGGTTTGATATTTAAATTATATTCTTCAAGTCTTTTGAAAACTGATTTTAAATGATTTATATGTTGATCTTCATTATCACTGGCAATAAGAATGTCATCAATGTATGTAAATACAAAATCGAAATCAGAAAATACTTCATTAATAAAGCGTTGGAAAGTTTGAGCACTGTTTCGTAAACCGAAAGGCATTCTTACGAATTCAAACATTCCAAAAGGGGTAGTTATTGCAGTTTTATGAATGTCTTCTTCTGCCATTGGAATTTGGTGGTAAGCACGCACAAGATCAATTTTGGAAAAATATTGTTTGTTTTTTAAATCAATTGTTAAATCGTGAATATGTGGTAAGGGATACCGATCTGGTGTAGTAATAAAATTAAGTCTTCGATAGTCTCCGCAAGGTCTCCAATCATTTGGTTCTTTTTTAGGAACGAGATGAAGTGGAGATGCAATAGGAGAATTTGAGGGTCTGCATATACCCGTTTTAACTAAAAATTCAAATTCAGCTTTAGCAATTTTAAGTTTGATTGGATCAAGACGTCTTGGTTTCGAAAATGGTAAAATACCTTTTGTTTCTATCCTGTGAACCGTATGGTGTTTAACTTTTTTAGTATAATCTGGTTCACAGGTAATAGATGGAAATTCATTAAGTAATTTTGAAAACTTATTTTCGACAATAGGAATTTTGAGTGAGAAAATATCAGAAAATCCAGAAGATCCAGTAACTTTAATTTTTGTAGTAGAATCCATTATTTCTTTATTTTTAATATTGACAATAATTCCGAATTTTTCTAAAAAGTTTGCTCCTAAAATTGGTGTATCAATATTCGCAATAATGAATGGAAATTCAAAATCTCTTCTTAAACCTAAATCAATTTTAAGTAGTTTTGTACCGAAAGTTTCAATTGAAGAACCGTTTGCTGCGGTCAAAGTAAGATCCGAATTTCTTTTATAAATTTTAAATTTAGAAAAAGGAATAACTGATACAACTGCACCGGTATCGATAAGAAAATTAAGTTTATTGAATTTATCAAATATGAATAGGCGACGAGTAGGTTTAATAATAGTTCCATTATCCGTCACCGTCATAATGGATCGTTTCAGTTTAAATTTTGTTCGGAATTTGAATTGTGATTTTGATTAAAATTGCATGGGGGTATACATTTAAGAGCGTTATTCTTAAATTTTTTGTGATACCAACAAATATTTGTTTGTGAAGTAAAATTACGATTGTTTGAAAAATTTCTTGATTTTGAAAAATTTCGAGATTTAAATCTATTTCTATCTTTAGATCATGAACGGATTTGTAATTGATTAATATCATTAGAAATTTTATTTAAATTTTGAAAAATAGCCGTGGTTAATTCAGTTAAATTTTTAACGCATTGTTCTAAAATATTATTATTTATACTTGAGACTACAGGAGATTTGGAAGAATGACGTTTGTTGATTAAATCAAAAAGTTTGTCAGCTAAAATAATTACTTCATCTTTATTTTGATTGTTACTAGAAGTTAAATGGATTTGTATTTCTTGTGGTAATTTATGAATCCATAATTTGAAAAGTAATTCTTGACTTACAATGGAGTCAGTACCTATAAGTGATTTCATAAATCTGAATAATTCAGATGGTGAACGATCACCAAGTTCAGTTTTTGAAAATAATTGTTCTAATCGTTTTTCTTCGCTAAGAGAAAATCTTTCACATATAATTTTTTTGATTGTATCATATTTATTAAAAAGAGGAGGAGGGTTAATAACATCTAAAATTTTAGATATAGTATCTCGTTGAAGAGTAATTAGAACATTTTGAAATTTTAAATTATCATCATTGATATTGTTAATTTCAAATTGTCCTTCAACAAGCAAAAACCAGGCATCAGGACAATCTTGCCAAAATTGTGGTAATTTAATAGATTTAGTAGAAGGAAAATTTGTAAAGTTATCTTGTGTTAAAGTATTTTGTGTTGTATTAGAGATGTTGTTTTGTGTTGTATTAATGTTAGAATTTTGAGTTGTATTGTGAGTCATGATGTTATTTGTATGGTTGATATTTTGATTTTCTGCATTTGTAAATTTACGAGTTCGTATTGGTGAACGTAGAACCATATGAAAAAAAAAAATAAAATAAAATAAAATGAAAAATTTGAAAATTAGGAAATATTTAAGATTTTTTTTGGAAAGGGAGTTAACAATTTAAATAAAATATTTAATTTTATATAAAAAATAAGTAAATTTAAATAATTGTTAAAATATAAAAATAATCTTAAAATAAATTTGAAAGTTAAAAGGTTTAAAATTTTAATTTAAATTATAATTGAAAAATTTTAAATTTAATATTAGAATAAAAATTGTACTTACATAAAATTAAATTTAATAAAAAAATATTAAAATTAATAAGTAGTTGATTGATGATTGGCAATGGCATTTACGTTATTCGAGAAATTTTGATTGTTGATAAATATTTTCGTTTTGATTGTAGTTGGAAGTCTGGTCAGTCTGGTGACTAGAAGGTCTATTGAGTTATGTATATCGATTTCTCTGATGAGCAAATAGCTTTCATACATGTAGAATGCACAAATTGTAAAAAATTTCATTACTTTAACATTTTTTTTGCTTTCGCAAATCGCAAATCAGTTCGTGCACTTAAAAATGTTGTATGTACATAAATAACTGGTTGTTTGGTTACAAAGCAATTTTGTGTATTGCATAAAATGTTCTAGTTTATGAGTTACACTGGATTGTTTTCATTTTTCTTCATATATTTTTAAGTTGCGTTAAACAATTCATGATAACTTGAACTACACGTGTCTTTTATATTTTAAGTTTTGCATTTAATATTGGCAAGATGACGGTTGAAGACGGTTGAAACTTCGTATGAGCTTCTGTTGGTAGCTACTTTCAGCTAGATGAGAAAAATTGGTTGCGCGGAAGTACTACACCACTTTTGTCAAACGAAAATTATATCGTTCTTGAACTTATTGGGGTTTAATTGATTCGATTGCAGGATCGTTGGTAAGATCGCCAATATATTTGATGGTTAACCAAATATTTAAATATATATTTTTTAAAAATATTATGTTATTTATTTGAAGTAAAAAATTTATTTTTGTTTATTTTTGAGTTCAGATATTTTCCAACTAATTAGAATTTTCTTTTTTTTGAAGTTATTCAAATTTTTAAGTTAACACGAAAACTCAATTAAAATTATTTTAAAAATTAAAGTAAAGAGTACAAAGTAGTTAACACTATAGTATCAAATAAAGGTATTAATGAAGGTTTTAAAAGGGAGTGGTGGTAGTTGTATATGTGAAGGCGTTTTCGAGATATCGACCAAAATGTGGGCCAGGGTGACCCAGAATATCATCTGTCGGGTACCGCTAATTTATTTATATATGTAATACCACGAACAGTATTCCTGCCAAGATTCCAAGGGCTTTTGATTTCGCCCTGCAGAACTTTTTCATTTTCTTCTACTTAATATGGTGGTGTCACACACATTTTACAAAGTTTTTTCTAAAGATATATTTTGCGTGAATAAACCAATCCAATTACCATCGTTCATACCTTTTTTCGTATTTGGTATAGAATTATGGCATTTTTTTAATTTTTCGTAATTTTCGATATCAAGAAAGTGGGCGTGGTCACTGTCGGATTTCGGCCATTTTTTATATCAATACAAAGTGAGTTCAGATAAGTACGTGAACTAAGTTTAGTAAAGATATATCGATTTTTGCCCAAGTTATCCTGTTAAGGGCCGAGCGGAAGGACAGACGGTCCACTGTGTATAAAAACTGGGCGTGGCTTCAACCGATTTCGCCCATTTTCACAGAAAACAGTTATCGTCATAGAATCTATGGCGCCAACAATTTTCACAAGTATTGGTAAATTTTTGTTCGACTTATGGCATTAAAAGTATTCTAGACAAATTAAATGAAAAAGGGCGGAGCCACGCCCATTTTGAAATTTTCTTTTACTTTGGTATTTTGTTGCACCATATCATTACTGATATCTTCAACGACTGACAAATTTCAGCTTGCAAAACTTTGAAATTTCCTTCTTTTAAAAGTGGGCGGTGCCATGCCCATTATCCAAAATTTTACTAATTTTCTATTCTGCGTCATAAGGTCAACCCACCTACCAAGTTTCATCATTTTAGCCGTCTTTGGTAATGATTTATCGCAATTTTTCGGTTTTTCGAAATTTTAGATATCGAAAAAGTGGGCGTGGTTATCGTCCGATTCCGTTCATTTTAAATAGTGGTCTGAGATGCGTGGCCAGGAACCTATGTACATACCAAATTTTATCAAGATACCTCAAAATTTACTCAAGTTATCGTGTTTACGGACGGACGGACGGACATGGCTAAATGAATTTCTCTTTTCGCCCAGATCATTTTGATATATAGAAGTCTATATCTATCTCGATTATTTTATGCCGTTACGGATACCGTTATGCGAACAAAATTAATGTACTCTGTGAGCTCTGCTCATCTGAGTATAAAAACATCCATCAGTACCATGATCGTTGGGTACTTTTTTCGTAATAAAATGTCATAAACAAGCCAAATAGCTAGCTGCAATAAACTTGGTGTCTTCTTTTCTGTTCTTCGTTCACTCCCTTCTTTGTAATATGTGTAAGCTTTGCAATGTGTATCTTGTCTTTTCTCTCTTCCCCACGTCTATTAGTGTTGAATTTTTTAGATCAGGTGTGTGCCCGTGTGTTAGTGCGTATTGAGCAAGGGTAGTGCTGGTCTTCTTCTTTCTTATATCGGCTTCGTGCTCTGCCAATCGTGTTCCTAGTGCCCTTTTCGTTGTTCCAACATAGATTTTGTTGCAGTTCTCGTTATCTCCACCTTTGCATTGAATTGCGTAAACCACGTTGTTTTGCTGGTGTGGTTCTATACGGCTTTTTATATGTATAAAAATGGTAGAGAGTGACCGAGAGATATGTTCCGTTTTTGTTTTTTCATGTCTTGATTGAAGTTTTCCGTAAGCTTGGGAATGTATGTGACACTGTGGTATTGCTTTGTCTCCGTTGCTTTATTAGCTGATGTTTTTTCTTGCGCTCTGTTTACTTCTAATAATTTGTGTTGTATTAGGGATGTAATTAAGTGGCTCGGGTAATTACTGTTTATTAGTATGTTGTATATTTATACTCAGTTGAGCAGAGCTCACAAAGAAATCGAGATAGATAGGTGGACCAGGGAATCGAGATAGATATAGACTTCCATATATCAAAATCATCAGTATGTGATTGAGCCATGTCCGTCCGTCCGTCCGTCCGTCTGTCCGCCTATCCGATAACATGATAACTTAAGTAAATTTTGAGGTATCTTGATGTAATTTGGTATGTAGGTTCCTGGGCACTCATCTCAGATCGCTATTTAAAATGAGCGATATCGAACTATAACCACGCCCACTTTTTCGATATCGAAAATTTCGAAAAACCGAAAAAGTGCGATAATTCATTACCAAAGACGGATAGAGCGATGAAACTTGGTTAGGTGAGTTGAACTTATGACGCAAAATATAAAATTTGTAAAATTTTGGACAATGGGCGTAGCACCGCCCACTTTTAAAAGAAGATAATTTAAAAGTTTTGCAAGCTGTAATTTGGCCGTCGTTAAAGATATCATGATGAAGTTTGCAGGAAGTTTCTCCTATTACTCTATGTATGCTTAATAAAAATTTGCAAAATCGGAGAACGACCACGCCCACTTTAAAACAAACATTTCTTTAAGTCAAATTTTAACAAAAAAATTAATATCTTTACAGTATATATGTCAATTATGTGAATATTCAACTCCAGTAATGATATGGTGCAACAAAATACAAAAATAAAAGAAAATTTCAAAATGGGCGTGGCTCCGCCCTTTTCCGTTTAATTTGTCTAGAATACTTTTAATGCCATAAGTCGAGCAAAAATTTACCAATCCTTGTAAAATTTGGTAGGGACTTAGATTCTAGGACGGTAACTGTTTTCTGTGAAAAAGGGCGAAATTGGTTGAAGCCACGCCCAGTTTTTATATACAGTGGACCGTCTGTCCTTCCGCTCGGTCGTTAACACGATAACTTGAGCAAAAATCGATATATCTTTGCTAAAATTTGTTCACGTGCATATCTGAACTCACCTTATCTTGGTATAAAAAATGGCCGAAATCCGACTATGACCACGCCCAGTTTTTCGATATCGAAAATTACGAAAAATTAAAAAAAATGCCATAATTCTATACCAAATTTGAAGACATAGTAATTGGATTGGTTTATTGACGCAAAACATAACTTTGGAAAACACTTTGTAAAATGGGTTTCACACCTATCATATTAAATAGAAGAAAATGAAAAAGTTCTGCAGATCGAAATCAAAAGCCCTTGGAATCTTGGCCGGAACAGTGTCGTGGTATTACATATTAGCGGTACCCGACAGATGATGTTCTGGGTCACCCTGGTACACATTTTGGTCTATATCTCGAATACGCTTTCACATATACAACTAACCCTTTTAAAGCCCTCATTAGTACCTTTAATTTGATACCCATATCGTACAAACACGTTATAGAGTCACCCCTGGTCCACCTTTATGGCGATATATCGAAAAGGCGTCCACCTATAGAACTAAGGCCCATTCCTTTTAAATAATCATTAACACCTTTCATGTGATAGCCATATCATACAAACGAATTCTAGATTAACCCCTGGTCAAATTTTATGTCGATAACTCGAAAAGGCGTCAACCTATAGAACTAGGGTCCACTCCCTTTTTCAGACAACAATATATGCTATATACTTAAGCATTTGGTGAAATTTGAAGCTTCTAGCTGTTAAAATGGGGTAGAAATTGCGAAAAGTTTCTTATCTGAACAATCGGTTGTATGAGATATATACTATATATACAACCGATCTCTATGATTTTTTCAGACAACAATATATGCTATATACGTAAGCAATCGGTGAAATTTGAAGCTTCTAGCTGTTAAAATGGGGCTAAAATTTGCGAAAAATATATATATATATACTATATATATTGTAACGAAATTGCTTGCAAATCCTCTTATTTGCAATCCTCTGCTAAGTTCGAATCACTAAACTGTTGAATAAATAACTCCAATATTGAATAATGGAAAAATGGCCTTTATTAAAGTACTTCACAATACACTTATACTTTGCTACTCGCTGGCTTAATAACCAAACTGATTGATAACTCAAATGAAACTCTACTATTGGCCGCCAGATCGCGTGCTTAATCAAACTGATTGATAGATCAACTCAAACTGAATTACAGCGCCTCTTCATCTGTTGCCTTTTATGCCCTTTGGTTTCCTCGTTCGCATTTTTCCAGAATGTACTAGCATTGTCCATGAGCTCTCAAACTTCTCAGCTATAACTAAAATTGCACAATTTTATACATCTTTTAGGAGCTTCCAGAATCTACTAGTCCTGTAGCTCTCAAACTTCTCAGATATATGCATGTGTTTGCGCATTGACTCTCCGGTGCTTGTATTCGTACATGGTACATATGTGTAGACGCAATTATTTATTCGTTTATGTAGATACATAAAGATTGAATTATTGATGTGAATGTTTGTAGTTTACAGTCTTTCGCGCGCACATAGGCGTATAAGTAAATGCATCTGTGTGTGAAATCTCTCTGGGCTGCCCATGGCGCAACGATACAAGGTGGCAGCATGGAACAGCTGATTATAAGCTTTTTTTATTTGCTTTGATATATCAACTTCCGGCGCAGTACGATTTTGACATTTGTCCATCGAATTTACAAAAACAAAGTACATGGCATTTTTATTTATGTTTGTAGGTATGTCACCATGCTGCCACCTTGTATCATTCCGCTATGGGGCTGCCTTATATATGTGTATACTTGATTTGATTATTAACGTAAATACTGCTTGGCATGGCCTTAGCATCGCCTTAGTGATGGGATAACTTAGTGATGCTAATATCCGTGACACTGCCCTCCACCTAAGTCTGATCGTCCCGATCAGACAAATCTCTCGATCTAAACGCTGCTAGCATCGCCAAATGTACCACTCTTCTACTCCGTGGTTTCTCAATGCTTTGTATGCGGTAGATGGTATCACTGATCTTCTTCACAACCTTGTACGGGCCTTCCCAACTGCACCGAAATTTGGATGGAACACTTTTCCGCCGGTGAGGGTTGTATAAAAGTACCAAATATCCCGCCAAGAAACCTTTCGAATTATTGTTCTCATGGTACCTGTGTTTCATCGTACCACTCAATACCCTGGTTCGTTCCTTCACACTCTCTTGTTTGGCCAATGAACTACTTCGTACAGCTTGCGCTTGACGGATTAGCTTCGCATAAGCAGTATAGTTCCCACGTTTCACAACAGTAGTGCGCTCCGGCTTGAAACTGCCCTCGTATTCTTTCTCGGAAATTCGTTGCTTCGTTTTCCTGCGTCTTTTAGGTTTTGTCAATGCCAGTGTTTCTCTCGCAGGTACTTTTGATTTTGCTTTATTTGGCCCATTCGATCTATCAACCTTTGCCTTTGACTTTCGTGGTCTTTGTCGAGTCTTTTCCACCAGTACCCGATTACTGCTGAACCCTTTTTCCAAACTAAAGTTAAGTGGTATGTCCTGGTTCTTATAGCGCATAATTTTTCTCCGCATATCGATCCTGACGTCATGGTCAACCAAGAAGTCCACTCCCAATATGACTTCATCAACGATCTCCGTCACAACGAATTTGTGTAGAACCATGACTTTCCCAATTAATACCTCACATACCACTTCGCCTTGGACTTGATTATATTCGCCTGTGACCGTACGCAACCTTGCTCCAGGTAATGACTTTACTCTCCTGTTGACCAAGTCAGATCGGATTAAGGAATGAGATGCGCCCGTATCTACAGTCAGTACACGTTCTTTACCATCCACATTCCCTCTGACGGTAAGACTGCAGGATTTCCTTCCAATTTGCGACACAGATATCACAGGACATTCAATAGCCGGGGCAAGTTTTCGTTCTTTACATTCGACACGCTCTTGCTCATTTTAGCCAGCTTTGCGTTTACGGCCACCCACATTGTTGGAACTATTAGGACCAAGATCGCAATGACGTGCAATGTGACCTGAGTTGCCGCACTTGAAACATTTAATAACTCCGGCATTCTTCTGTTGAGATCCCTTCAGTGCTTCCAAAATTGTGTCTACCCACTCTGGCCTTTCTACTTCCACACGGCGTGCTTTGAAAACTGGCTTACACAGAAGCGATGCTGTTTCCTGAATCAGAGCATGCGATACCGTTTCAGCAAATGTTAGTTTTGGATTCGCATATGTAGCCCGCTTTGTTTCGGCGTCCCGTATGCAAAAATATATATATATACTATATATATATACTATATATAACATCATATATATATTATATATATCACCGATCTCTATGATTTTTTGACACAACAATACATACTATATACGTAAGCAATCGGTGAAATTTGAAGCTTATAGCTCTTATAATGTAGTAGAAATTGCGAAAAGTTTCTTATCTGAACAATCGGTTGTATGAGATATATACTATATATACAAGCGATCTCTATGATTTTTTCGGACAACAATATATGCTATATACGTAAGCATTTTGGGAAATTTGAAGCATCTAGCTGTTAAAACGGAGCAGAAATTGCGTAAAGTTTCTTATCTGAACAATCGGTTGTATGAGATATATACTATATATACAACCGATCTCTATGATTTTTTCAGACAACAATATATGCTATATACGTAAGCATTTTGGGAAATTTGAAGCTTCTGCTGTTAAAAAGGGGCAGAAATTGCGCAAAGTTTCTTATCTGAACAATCGGTTGTATGAGATATATACTATGTATACCACCGATCTCAATGATTTTTTCAGACATCAATATATGCTATACACGTAAGCATTTGGTGAAATTTGAAGCTTCTAGCTGTTAAAATGGGGCCGAAATCGCAAAAAAAATATATATATATACTATATATATATACTATATATACCATCATATATATATTATATATATCACCGATCTCTATGATTTTTTGACACAACAATACATACTATATACGTAAGCAATCGGTGAAATTTGAAGCTTATAGCTCTTAAAATGTAGTAGAAATTGCGAAAAGTTTCTTATCTGAACAATCGGTTGTATGAGATATATACTATATATACAAGCGATCTCTATGATTTTTTCAGACAACAATATATGCTGTATACGTAAGCATTTTGGGAAATTTGAAGCTTCTAGCTGTTAAAACGGAGCAGAAATTGCGTAAAGTTTCTTATCTGAACAATCGGTTGTATGAGATATATACTATATATACAACCGATCTCTATGATTTTTTCAGACAACAATATATGCTATATACGTAAGTAATCGGTGAAATTTGAAGCTTATAGCTGTTAAAATGGGGTAGAAATTGCGAAAAGTTTCTTATCTGAACAATCGGTTGTATGAGATATATACTATATATACAACCGATCTCTATGATTTTTTCAGACAACAATATATGCTATATACGTAAGCAGTCGGTGAAATTTGAAGCTTATAGCTGTTAAAATGGGGTAGAAATTGCGAAAAGTTTCATATCTGAACAATCGGTTGTATGAGATATATACTATGTATACCACCGATCTCAATGATTTTTTCAGACATCAATATATGCTATACACGTAAGCATTTGGTGAAATTTGAAGCTTCTAGCTGTTAAAATGGGGCCGAAATAGCAAAAAAAATATATATATACTATATATATATTGTAGAAGTTTTTTTTCGCGCAGAGGAAATAAAAACGTGTCCGTTCGCTTGACAATATTTATTCAGAGTGCCGTTTGAAAAGTGGTATGATCTTATGTCTAATAGTTACATGTATAAATACATAAGGGTTATATACAACTAAAATGTCGGTATGAGTTTAGGTTTGCAGAGTTGCATTTAGGATGTAACAAACGCTCCCTCAAACCAAACTCCAGATTATCAAAAATTACATTTCAGATACATTACATTTGAATTTTTATTAATTTAGAAACATCAGAATGCTTTTGCTTTCCCAAAGCTTTAGTGAGAATATCTGCAGCATTTTCATTAGTCGAAACATACTTCACCACGATTTGTTGTTCTTCTAACTTTGCACGTATATAATGAAACCGTATGTCGATGTGCTTGCTCCTCTTCTGGACCATGGGATTTTTCACCATAAATAGTGCACTTTGATTGTCACATAAAATAGTTGTAGGCCTTTCTATGTACTCATTGAATCCAATTTCGCTAAGAAGACTTCGGTGGAAAACCAGTTCTTTCGCCCCCTGACACAACGCTACATACTCGGCCTCCATCGTGCTTAGTGCAACGACAGGTTGCTTTCGGGATTCCCAGGCTACAGGCCCACCAGCGATCATAATAACATAGCCCGTATATGATTTCCGGTAGCAACTATCACTGCCCCAATCGGAATCTGTGAAACATAAGAATTCTTCAAAATTAGCAGAAAATGTTAATTTACCATCAGGATTCTTCGCCAAGTATCTTAATACATGTTGAGCGGCATTCATATGTTCATTATGTGGATGCGCATTAAATTGTGACAATTTGGATACAACATAAGCGATGTCTGGCCTTGATATCACAGCTAAGTACATAAGAGCACCGATCAAACTTTGATAACGATTTGTTTGCAGATCGTTACACTGCTTATCGCATTTCTTTAACGCCGTACCAGGAGCCCATGGAGTCGCCGCTGGCCTGCAGTTTACCATGCCCCATTGTCGAAGAATCTGATTTGTGTACCGCCTTTGATGAATAGTGATTTCACCTCTATCACCAACGCGTTCAATTTCCATGCCCAAATAAAATGATATCGGGCCACGATCGACAGTCTCAATAAATTTGTTTAAATTTGATATAATATTCAACATGTCATTTTTGCTCGAACATGCCAACAACATATCATCAACATATAGACCAATAAGGTTGATGTTATCACCATCACGACGAATATAAACGCTTGTGTCGGACTTGCACCTCACAAAGTTCATTTTCAATAAAATATCTGTTGCCTTGCGATTCCATTCGCGCCCAGCTTGCTTTAGCCCGTACAAAGCTTTTTTCAATTTACACACCTTATGCGAATTAATCGGGTCCTCAAACATAGGTGGTTGCAGCATGTATACATCATCATTTAGTTCACCATTTAAGTAAGCTGATACTATGTCAACATGATTGACCAACAATCTATGTTTTGCAGCTAACGCCAAAATCAAACGTATTGTTGAGTGGCGAACTACCGGTGCAAAAGTTTCATGATAATCCACATTATATTTTTACGAGCACCCTAATGCAACTAGCCTGGCTTTATATTTTTCAATGGAACCATCGGACTTTCGTTTCAATGCAAACACCCATTTGCACCCAATCACATTTTTGTTGTTTGGCTTTTCCACCAACTCCCAGGTGCCATTACGCAACAACGCTTCATATTCTGCTCGCATTGCTGCTTTCCAATGCTTTGCATCGCTTGAGCTCAAAGCTTCAGCTACCGAATCCGGATTTTCAATTACCGAGTTCAACATCTCAGGACCAGCCTCAGAGCAATACACCTTACGCGGTCTTCCTACGCTACCCGTGCGTACTATTCTTGGACGCCCTCGCTTTCGTCCGTAAACAATTTCTACCTCTTCTTCACTCGAATTTTCACTTGCGTCTTCGACGTCGTTTGCATTATTTTGCACACTCACCACGTTGTCTGCTGCTGCCATGGTATCAATATCGCTCAATTTATTATTAGGAATTGCTCCAAAATCAATATAAAATGGTTCCTCGTAGTTTTCGTCACTACATTTAGTTTTTTCAAATGAGTCCTCAAAAAATATTACATCGCGGCCGATTGTAATTTGCTTGGAAGTCATATCAAATAATCTATACCCTTTAGTTACATCATGATATCCGACGAATTTCAGTTTTTTGTCTTTTGGTAAAAATTTACTGCCTCTTGGTTTTGGGCCTTTTTGTAGAACTACCACATCACAACCAAACGTTCGAAGATGCGATACCGTCGGCTTCCGCCCATGCCATTTTTGATATGGTGTCACATCACCCAACACTTTCGTAGGTGACCGATTTCGTACATATGTCGCCGTACTAATGGCTTCTGCCCATAATGCTTGTGACATACTCGATGCATTTAGCATACACCGCCCCATTTCCACCAGGGTCCTATTGGCCCTTTCAGCAACACCATTTTGCTGTGGGGTATACACTACTGTAGTTTGATGCCGAATACCTCTCTCGGCGAAGTATTTCTTAAACTCAGCGTTAATAAATTCTTTTCCGTTGTCACTCCTTACCGTTTTAATCTGGCGGCCTGTCTGCTTCTCCGCTGTCGCAGCAAAAAGTTTAAATTTCTCAAATGCTTCCGATTTCTTGGTTAAGAAATACACCGTCATGTACCGCGTGAAATCATCGACAAATGTAATAAAATAAGATGCTCCACCGATCGAACTAGTCCCAATCGGCCCACATAAATCCGTATGTACAAGTCCTAAAATGTCTTTTGTAAAAACACTACCATACTGCGGATATGGTTTGCTATGAATTTTACATACAGCACATGTGAAACATGGCGGCCACCGTGGTGTGATGGTAGCGTGCTCCGCCTATCACACCGTATGCTCTGGGTTCAACTCCCGGGCAAAGCAACATCAAAATTTTAGAAATAAGATTTTTCAATTAGAAGAAAATTTTTCTAAGCGGGGTCGCCCCTCGGTAGTGTCTGGCAAGCGCTCCGATTGTATTTCTGCCATGAAAAGCTCTCAGTGAAAACTCATCTGCCTTGCAGATGCCGTTCGGAGTCGGCATAAAACATAACATGTAGGTCCCGTCCGGCCAATTTGTAGGGAAAAATCAAGAGGAGCACGACGCAAATTGGAAGGGAAGCTCGGCCTTAGATCTCTTCGGAGGTTATCGCGCCTTACATTTATTTTTTTTACATGTGAAACAGTCCAAAGACTTCGGTATTTTCACATTTAAACCATTTACCATATTTAAGTTTGATAATTTATGTAAATCTCGTACATTTAAGTGACCGAACCGTCTATGCCAAGCGTTGGCATCATCACTGATTACACCATTTATGCTTTCGACTGCTGTACTTGCAATTAAATCTGCGAAATAAATACCGTTCGTAAACGAAGCAGTCAAAACCGTCTCTTTATTACTATTTGTCATTATAGCATTTGATCCAGAAAAAGTAAATACATTTCCACTCTCAATAGCTTTGCCTATGGAAAAGAAATTAGAGTGAAGGCCTGGAACGTACCATACGTCACGTAATTTAATATTGGAGTACTTAGTTCTCAATATTACTGTTCCCTTCCCATGTGCATAAATGCTTCCACCTGATGCTAATACAATCTTATGCTTTTGGCGACTAAGAGAGCTGAAGTAATTAGCATTTTTACACATGTGTGAAGTCGCGCCACTATCAATAATCCATCTACTGCTTAGCTTAGTTTCTCCGTCAACTAATGACCATGCTTTGTCGCTTGGTGCATTATTATAGCTAGCATTCGTGCACTGAGAGCGAATATGACCTCTCCGCCCACATCGATAGCATTTAATGTTTTTTGACTTGTTATTTTGGATGCTCTTATTTCGCATACCAACCTCTTTTCGTTCAATGTTGCTGTTGTCGCCATCACTTACACCTCCTCTCAAGTTGCTGCTGGCGCTGCCGCTGGCGCTGGCGCTCCCGCCACTGCTGCTGTTGACTCTGAATTTTCGGTGCTTGTCATTTACTGAAAAAACGCTTTCACCGCTGTCTTGCCGGACTCCTTGCCTACGTTCTTCTTCTAAAATTTTGGAAATAAGTTGATCGTAAGTTGGCAATGTATCGCGGCTCTCAATCGCCACCACAAAATCTTCCATTTCGTCCGGTAATGAACAAAGTAATAAAACAGACAAAAAATCACCGTTTATTGTCATACCAATTTCCTTCAACTCATCTACCGTAGAACTAAACTCATTTAGTCGAACCGAGAATTTTTCGCCGCTTGTAAATTTAAAGCGCACCAATTTTTTGAATAAATTTACTTTTCTACACGCTGTATCAGATTTATACAGAGCAAATAAAGTATACCATGCACTTTTCGCTGTTCCAGAGTGCTTGATATGTATAAGTTCACTGGGTTTAACAGTCAATGTAATAGTAGCTAGGGCCTTTTTGTCGATGCTAAGCCAAACCGCCTTTCCAGCTTCTTCTTCTGGACAGGCATCCACGACTGCACTCCATAAATCCAATGTGATGAGTAGGCTCTTAACCTGGATAGACCACGTGCCATAGTTATCGCCATTCAGCTTTTCTACATTCGCGATCGAATTAGACATTTTAATTTAATAACTTTATTTATTTAAACCGATATATTAATTTAACTCTTTAATTTACACTTTTCTTTAATTTTTATTGTATACCGACTAGACAAAGAACCAGAACGATTTCTGGGCCCATAACCTTTGTAGAAGTTTTTTTTCGCGCAGAGGAAATAAAAACGTGTCCGTTCGCTTGACAATATTTATTCAGAGTGCCGTTTGAAAAGTGGTATGATCTTATGTCTAATAGTTACATGTATAAATACATAAGGGTTATATACAACTAAAATGTCGGTATGAGTTTAGGTTTGCAGAGTTGCATTTAGGATGTAACATATATACTATATATACCATCATATATATATTATATATATCACCGATCTCTATGATTTTTTGACACAACAGCACATACTATATACGTAAGCAATCGGTGAAATTTGAAGCTTATAAATGTTAAAATGTAGTAGAAATTGCGAAAAGTTTATTATCTGAACAATCGGTTGTATGAGATATATACTATATATACTTCCGATCTCTATGATTTTTTCAGACAACAATATATGCTATATACGTAAGCAATCGGTGAAATTTGAAGCTTATAGCTGTTAAAATGGGGTAGAAATTGCGAAAAGTTTCTTATCTGAACAATCGGTTGTATGAGATATATACTATATATACAACCGATCTCTATGATTTTTTCAGACAACAATATATACTATATACGTAAGCACTCGGTGAAATTTGGAGCTTATAGCTGTTAAAATGGGGTAGAAATTGCGAAAAGTTTCTTATCTGAACAATCGGTTGTATGAGATATATACTATATATACAACCGATCTCTATGATTTTTTTAGACAACAATATATGCTATATACGTAAGTATTGGGTGAAATTTGAAGCTTCTAGCTGTTAAAATGGGGCTAAAATTTGCGAATATATATATATACTATATATATATACTATATATACCACCATATATATACTATATATATCACCGATCTTTATGATTTTTTCAGAAAACAATATATGCTATATACGTAAGCATTCGTTGAAATTTGAAGCCTCTAGCTCTTAAAATAGGGCAGTAATTACGAAAAGTTCCTTATCTGAACAATCGGTTGTAGGGAAATATATACTATATATACGACCGATCTCATCAATTTTTCCAGGCAACAATATGTGCAATATACGTAAGTATATGGTGAAGTTTGAAGCTTCAATCTGTTAAATTGGGTAAGATATTACAAAAATCCTCTTTTTCTGAAAAATCGGTTGTATGGAG
Organism: Eurosta solidaginis; assembly: GCF_040869045.1. Classification (NCBI taxonomy): domain Eukaryota; kingdom Metazoa; phylum Arthropoda; class Insecta; order Diptera; family Tephritidae; genus Eurosta; species Eurosta solidaginis. The sequence goes on from NC_090320.1 coordinate 176,131,956, forward strand.
GATATATGCTATAGTGGTCCGATCCGGTCGGTTCCGACAAATGTCTAATCGGACACCCAAATACACCCGCTCACCAAATTTTATCAAGATATCTCAAAAATTGAGGGACTAGTTTGCATACAAACAGACAGACGGACAGACGGACATGGCTAAATCAACTCAGCTCTTCAACCTGATTATTTCGGTATACTTAATGGTGGCTCTATCTATTTTCCTTTAAGGACTTACAATTGTCGGTTTCGTGACGAAATTAATATACCATTTCATTTTCATGAAAGGTATAAAAATAGGTAGGTTCTTTGTGTAAGGATGCAAAGCTTCACGTTTTTTGTGGTCTGCATGTAAAAACTATGACTAGGAATCACGTATTTCAAAAATATATGACGTAAACGTAACTATTTGATGAAATTTGATGAATTTTGAAGCTTCTAGCCGTAAAAAAGGGGCAAAAATGACAGTTTATATGAAGTATATAATATATATACCACCGAACTCTATGATTTTTTCAGACAACAATATATGCTATATACGTAAGCATTTTGGGAAATTTGAAGCTTCTAGCTGTTAAAACGGGGCAGAAATTGCGCAAAGTTTCTTATCTGAACAATCGGTTGTATGAGATATATACTATGTATACCACCGATCTCAATGATTTTTTCAGACATCAATATATGCTATACACGTAAGCATTTGGTGAAATTTGAAGCTTCTAGCTGTTAAAATGGGGTAGAAATTGCGAAAAGTTTCTTATCTGAACAATCGGTTGTATGAGATATATACTATATATACAACCGATCTCTATGATTTTTTTAGACAACAATATATGCTATATACGTACGCAATCGGTGAAATTTGAAGCTTATAGCTGTTAAAATGGGGTAGAAATTGCGAAAAGTTTCTTATCTGAACAATCGGTTGTATGAGATATATACTATATATGCAACCGGTCTCTATGATTTTTTCAGACAACAATATATACTATATACGTAAGCAATCGGTGAAATTTGAAGCTTATAGCTGTTAAAATGGGGTAGAAATTGCGAAAAGTTTCTTATCTGAACAATCGGTTGTATGAGATATATACTATATATACAACCGATCTCTATGATTTTTTCAGACAACAATATATGCTATATACGTAAGCAATCGGTGAAATTTTAAGCTTATAGCTGTTAAAATGTAGTAGAAATTGCGAAAAGTTTCTTATCTGAACAATCGGTTGTATGAGATATATACTATATATACAACCGATCTCTATGATTTTTTCAGACAACAATATATGCTATATACGTAAGCAATCGGTGAAATTTGAAGGTTATAGCTGTTAAAATGGGGTAGAAATAGCGAAAAGTTTCTTATCTGAACAATCGGTTGTATGAGATATATACTATATATGCAACCGGTCTCTATGATTTTTTCAGACAACAATATATACTATATACGTAAGCAATCGGTGAAATTTGAAGCTTATAGCTGTTAAAATGGGGTAGAAATTGCGAAAAGTTTCTTATCTGAACAATCGGTTGTATGAGATATATACTATATATACAACCGATCTCTATGATTTTTTTAGACAACAATATATGCTATATACGTAAGTATTGGGTGAAATTTGAAGCTTCTAGCTGTTAAAATGGGGCTAAAATTTGCGAAAATATATATATATATACTATATATACCACCATATATATACTATATATACCACCGATCTTTATGATTTTTTCAGACAACAATATATGCTATATACGTAAGCATTCGTTGAAATTTGAAGCCTCTAGCTCTTAAAATAGGGCAGTAATTACGAAAAGTTCCTTATCTGAACAAACGGTTGTAGGGAAATATATACTATATATACGACCGATCTCATCAATTTTTTCAGGCAACAATATGTGCAATATACGAAAATATATGGTGAAGTTTGAAGCTTCAATCTGTTAAATTGGGTAAGATATTAAAAAAATTCTCTTTTTCTGAAAAATCGGTTGTATGGAGGATATATGCTATAGTGGTCCGATCCGGTCGGTTCCGACAAATGTCTAATCGGACACCCAAATACACCCGCTCGCCAAATTTTATCAAGATATCTCAAAAATTGAGGGACTAGTTTGCATACAAACAGGCAGACGGACAGACGGACATGGCTAAATCAACTCAGCTCTTCAACCTGATTATTTCGGTATACTTAATGGTGGGTCTATCTATTTTCCTTTAAGGACTTACAATTTTCGGTTTCGTGACGAAATTAATATACCATTTCATTTTCATGAAAGGTATAAAAATAGGTAGGTTCTTTGTGTAAGGATGCAAAGCTTCACGTTTTTTGTGGTCTGCATGTAAAAACTATGACTGCGAATCACGTATTTCAAAAATATATGACGTAAACGTAACTATTTGATGAAATTTGATGAATTTTGAAGCTTCTAGCCGTAAAAAAGGGGCAAAAATGACAGTTTATATGAAGTATATAATATTGTAACGAATGTTAGCAGCACTGAGCGATGCTAACCAGCGACGTGAATGCACATCAATAATTCAATCATTATGTATCTACATAAACGAATAAATAATTGCGTCTACACATATGTACGTATACGAACATCGGAGCGGCAATTCACAAATACATGCATATATCTTATCTGAATTGTCACAAGAGAGAGCAATAATTTGTGCACGAGTTGTGGCTGGAGATTTTGTAGCCGAACTAACTAGTAACTTCTGGAAATCGAAGAGCCTAGAAGTATGCAGCGTAAACTATAAAAGCGGGGCAGGCGAGTAAGAAGCAATTCAGTTTGATTTGAGATTTGGATTAAGCGCTATCTAGCGAGCTATAGCAGTATTATTTTGAATAGTAGAGTTTCATTTGAGCTGTCAGTCAGTTTGGTTATTAAGTAAGCTATTCGTTGCAAAGTACAAGTGTTATTGTGAAGTACTTGAATAAAGGCCATTTTGCATTATTACATATTGGAGTTATTTATTCAACAGTTTAGCGATACGGACTTAGCAGAAGATTGCAAATAAGAGGATTTGAAAGAAAATTCGTTACAATTGGTGTCAGAAGAGAAATTGTTGAGTAAATTCCAGAGGACTACAAGGACATGGCAAAGTTCAGTGAATTGAAGATCCAGCAATTGAAGAAGGAGTTTGAGAGCCGTGGATTGAATACAACCGGCAATAAGATCGAACTTCAAGCACGGCTACGAGAGGTAATGGAGTTGGAAGGAATTGATGTGGACGAGTATGTCTTTTATCCCGATGTGGAAGAGCCAGCGACTAAATTGGAAGAGAAGATAGAGACTCCGAATGTAGACACTAACGCGATACTAGCAGTGCTGAAGCAAATGTCGTCACAAATATCAACCGATATGTCAACACAGCTCGAATCGCAAGAGACACGTATAACATCCAAGATGGAAGCACAGGAGGCACGTATTTCAGAAATGTCATCGCAAATGTCATCTCAACTGGAAGAGCAGAAGACATATATGGCATCCCAGCTGGAAGCACATGAGACACGTATTTCAGAAATGTCGACACAGATTACATCAAAGATGGACACACAACTGAAAGAGCAAGAGGCGCGTATATCATCAAAACTCGAAGCGCGTATAGACGAGAAAATAACGCAGTTTGAAGAAAAATTTGAGGCAGAGGTGGATGCTTTGAGAGGTCGTATACAGGAATTGCAACTTAATCGTCCAGCAGTTTCAGCGAGTAATCCAAAGGTAAAAACGCCATCCTTTGACGGTTCTGTTCCTTTCCAGGTCTTTAAGCTACAGTTTGTGAAGACCGCAGCAGTGAACAACTGGAATGTGGAAGATAAAGTTGCCGCACTCTTCGTAGCATTGAAAGGACCAGCTGCCGAAATCTTACAGACTATTCCAGAGTACGAACGGAACAGTTATGACGCATTGATGGCTGCTGTAGAACGGCGATACGGAAGCGAACACAGGAAACAGATATACCAAATGGAGTTGCTGAACCGCTTCCAGAAGCCTGGTGAAACATTGCAAGAGTTTGCGTCGGATATTGAAAGGCTAGCACATTTAGCGAATGTGGACGCATCCGTGGAGTACACTGAAAGGGTAAAGATTCAGAGCTTTATAAATGGCATACGTGACGTCGAAACGAAGCGAGCCGCATACGCAAACCCAAAGCCAACATTCGCAGAAACGGTATCAAATGCATTGACGCAGGAAACTGCTTCACTATTGGGTAAACCAGCATACAAAGCTCATCGTGTGGAAGTGGAAAGGCCAGATTGGGTAGTCACAATTTTGGAAGCACTGAAGGGATCACAACAGAAAAATTCCGGAATTATGAAATGTTTCAAGTGCGCAACCCAGGTCACATTGCGCGTCATTGCAGCACCGGTCCTGGTAGTTCCAACTTGGCTGGTCGTAAACGCAAAGCTGGAGGAGATAAGCAAGAGCGATTCAGATGTAAAGCTCGAAAATTTTCCCCAGCTATTGAATGTTTTTTGATATCTACCTCGCAAATTGGATGAAAATCGAGCAGTCTTACCGTCAAAGGAAACGTGGATGGCAAGGAGCATGCACTGACTGTAGACACAGGCGCATCTCATTCCTTAATCCGATCTGACTTGGTCAACAGGAGAGTAAAACCGTTACCTGGAGATCACTGCGTACGGTCACTGGCGAGTATAACCAAGTCCAGGGAGAAGTGATATGTGAAGTCTTAATTGAAAAGGTCGCGGTTCTACACAAATTCGTTGTGGCGGAGATCGTTGATGAAGTCATATTGGGAGTGGACTTCTTAGTTGACCATGACATCAGGATCGATATGCAGAGAAGGATTATGCGCTATAAGAACCAGGATGTACCACTGAACTTCAGTTTGGAGAAAGGGTTCAGCAGTAAGAGAGTGCTGGTGGAAGCGATTCGACAAAGACCACCAAAGTCAAAGGTAGTAGATCGGGTAAAAGTTGAAGGCCAAACAAAGAAACATCAAAGATACCTGCGAGAGAAACACTGGTACAGAAAGAATGGCTCCGCCCATTTTCATTTAGTTTGTCTTGAATACTTTTAATGCCATAAGTCTAACAAAAATTTACCAATCCTTCTTAAATTTGGTAGGGGCATAGATTCTATGACGATAACTGTTTTCTGTGAAAATGGGTGAAACTGGTTGAAGCCACGCCCAGTTTTTTTACACAGTCCACCGTCTGTCCTTCCGCTCGGCCGTTAACACGATAACTTGAGCAACAACGGATATATCTTTACTAAACTTAGTCCACGTACTTATCTGAACTCACTTTATCTTGGTATAAAAAATGGCCGAAATCCGACTATAACCACGCCCACTTTTTCGATATCGAAAATTACGAAAAATGAAAAAAATGCCATAATTCTATACCAAATACGAAAAAAGGGATGAAACATGGTAATTTGATTGGTTTATTGACGAAAAATATAACTTTAGAAAAAACTTTGTAAAATGTGTGTGACACCTACCATATTAAGTAGAAGAAAATGAAAAAGTTCTACAGAGCGAAATCAACAGCCCTTGGAATCTTGGCAGGAATACTGTTCGTGGTATTGCATATATAAATAAATTAGCGGTACCCGACAGATGATTTTCTGGATCACCCTGGTCCACATTTTGGTCGATATCGCGAAAACGCCTTCACATATACATCTAAGGGCCACTCGCTTTTAAAACCCTCATTAATACCTTTAATTTGATACCCATATCGTACAAACACAATCTAGAGTCACCCCTGGCCCACCTTTATGGTGATATCTCGCAAAGGCGTCCACCTATAGAACTAAGGATTACTCCCTTTTAAAATGGTCATTACCACCTTTCGTTTGATACCCATATCGTACAAACATTCTAGAGTCACCTTGGTCCACCTTTATGGCGATATCTCGAAAAGGCGTCCACCTATACACCGAAGGCCCACTCCCTCTTAAAATGCTCAGTAACGCCTTTCGTTTGATACCCATATCGTACAAACATTCTAGAGTCACCCTTGGTCCACCTTTATGGCGATATCTCGAAACGGTGTCCACCTACGGAACTAAGGATCACTCCCTTTTAAAATACTCATTAACACCTTTCATTTGATACCCATATCGTACAAACATATTCTAGAGTCACCCTGGTCAACCTTTATGGCGATAGCTCGAAAAGACGTTAACCTATAGAACTAAAGCCCATTCCCTTTTAAAATACTCGTTAACACCTTTCATTTGATGCCCATATCGTACAAACACATTCTATAGTCACCCCTGTTCCACCTTTATGGCGATATCTCGAAAAGGCGTTCACCTATAGAACTAAGGCCCATTCCCTTTTAAAATACTCATTAACACCTTTCATTTGATACCCATATCGTACAAGCACATTCTAGAGTCACCCCTGGCCCACCTTTATGGCGATATCTCGAAAAGGCGTCCACCTATAGAACGAAAGATCACTCCCTTTTAAAATACCCATTACCGCCTTTCATTTGACACCCGTATCGTACAAACACATTCTAGAGTCACCCCTGGCCCACCTTAATGGCGATATCTCGAAAAGGCGTCCACCTATAGACCTAAGGCCCACTCCCTCTTAAAATGCTCAGTAACACCTTTCATTTGATACCCATATCGTACAAACAAATTCTAGAGTCAGCCCTGGTCCACCTTTATGGCGATATCCCTAAATGGCGTCCATCCATAGAACTATGGCATACTCTCTCTTAAAATACTCTTTAATACCTTCCATTTGATACACATGTCATACAACCACATTCCAGGGTTACCCTAGGTTCATTTTCCTACATGGTGACTTTCCCTTATTTTGTCTCAATAGCTCTCAACTGAGTATGTAATGTTCGGTTACACCCGGACTTAGCCTTCCTTACTTGTTAATATTAAAAATAAAAATCATCACAAAGAAAAGGATCCGCTGTTTTACACTAAGCTATTGCAATTCATTTAGCATTTCTCTTGTCGGAGTATCATATTTTTAAGCTATTGCATAGATTTTATCGCGGGCTTGGCGACTAAATCAACAAAAATCGTAGCGGATATTTGTCAAAAAAGGTTCGAAAAGGTTCGAAAAAGTTTCGGCTGATTACATAAAATTGGATATATTTATGCGAATATTGGTTGTTGTCTTTGGTGTACATTTATCTTCACTACTGCGCTGTAGATGGCACCCATTGAATTACGAACAGCAAATATTTCATTAACATCGGATAGAAAATGTATAGCCAAACGCAAACATTTTCCATTAGCTTCAGCTCTTGCTCTAACTATACATAAGTCGCAAGGTGGAACTTTTGACGAAATAGTATATAAGTATAGTAAAGCACATTCTCAGGAACTCGTTTATGTTGCGCTCTCTCGGGTGGCAAATATTGAAAAATTGTATATCACGACAAAAAACGATAATGCTGCATTTCAGTTTTATCATAATCGAAAGCAAGCTGCATCGACTGCATCTTTGTTGGAAGAATTCAAAAGACTGTCTTTAAATAGTGTACAGACGATAGCTCAAAGTGTCTTAGATTTCATTAGTAATAGAAATGGCATTGCAATAATTACTTTCAATTGCCAAAGTCTAAATAGTCACAAATACGATTTACAAGATTCATGCTTTTTAATTTTATGCTTTTTTGAAACAAATTTATATGATCTGTATAAAAACCCTATATTTTTGCAATCTTTTGCTTCATGTCTTTTACATGATCCTCGAATTTCAATTTATTATCAATAACTATACCTAGGTTTTTTATTTTATCTACTTCCATAATTTTGCAGTTTCCGATTTTTAGTTCATTTGTATTACTAATAAGTGTTCTACTTAAGATCATATATTTGGTCTTATCAGCATTTATCTTTAATTTATTTTGGTCCATCCAGAAATATACACTATCTAAATCTGATTGCATTTTTTCAATAGCTACATTGAGATTTCTATCGCTTATCATAATAAGGGTGTCATCTGCAAACAATTTGATATCACAATGGTTTACTGCTTTGACTATGTCATTTATATATATTTTAAAAAGTATTGGTGCAAGTATCGATCCTGGTGGAAGGCCGATATTAACAGCTTCTTCACTTCATATAGAAGTACCATTGATTAATGTTTGTTGACGTCGGTTGGAGAAATAACTTATAAACCAGTCCAGCGCTTTGTCTCTTATGCCGATACTATACAGTTTATCCATCATAATTTGGTGAGGTACAGTTTCGAAAACTCGTTTTAGGGCCAAAAATACCGCAATTACGTAGTTTCTTTCATTTAGTTAATTTTTCCACTAAAAAAAAATTGAATTTAAAACCGTCTCACATGAGTGTTTTTTTCGAAAACCTTATTGCTTCGAAGATATAATTTTCTTTAATTCAATGTATTCTTCCAGCTGCTCTTTTACAATTAATTCGATGATTTTCTCATCTGCTTGCAATGTATTTATTGGTCGCATTACATTCGATTTTATTGTATTTTTGACTTTATAAACTGGCTTTACCGTATTAAGTTTCCAACAATCTGGCATGGTAGCATTTCTAAAGCACTCATTAGATATATCAGCATAAAAGTACCCTGTGTATTCAACTGAGTCTTTTACAAAACAATCCGTCAAAAGTTTTTTTCCACCTATCTTGTGTTTAAACTGTTTAACAACTTTTGTTACAGTATCAGCTGTCACCTCCGTGAACTCGAAGTATGTGTGTACATTATAATCATGGTTAAAGTTATTTCCCACTATTTCAATCTCGTTATTAATATTTTGTATACTGTTCACGAAAAATTGATTTAGTTTATTAGCTATGTCTTTTTTCATCGCTGTATATTATGTTATTTATTACCATTTTTGTTAGCGGAGTTTTCTCTTTTTTTAAATTAACTGTGTCTTTTAAATATTTCCACATAAGCTTATTGTTTTGTCTATTAGCCAAGATTTTACTTTCCAGGTACCTGTTTTTCTTAATCTTAATTAGTTTTTTGTAGTGTCTGTTAAGGCTTTTGTACTGCCTCCAGTCACAACTCATTTCACTACTTTTATAGAGACCACTTTTGCATCTGTTTAGATCGTGAGTTAACGATCATACCATTTATTCATTAGTTTCACTTCAATTTGTTTTTCAAACGTTAGAACTTTCACTGCTTGAACCATAACATAATTTAAAGCTTTGATTTTATCTTCAAGTGATAAATTGTTTAATATACTCAAGTTATAATATCTAAAGATATGAAGAAGGTTTTCAGCATTGTAGCACTCCCAAGAAGTTGCAGTTTTTGTTACACGCATTTGGTACTCTTTCTCTGATTCTAAATTAAACCCAATTGTTTCATGGTCAGAGATTTTATTTTCTTCAAGCCTCATACAGTTAATTTTATCACTATTTGAGTAAAGTAAATCAATTCTTGTTTGAGAAGTTTCTGTTATACGGGTATTGAAATAGATTTCCTGAGTCATACATACATTTGCCATAATGTCATTTAACTGATTTCGGATGGAAGTGTTCCTGTTCATGTCTATATTGAAATCCCCCATAAGTAAGTTATTATCGCTTGGTTCAAACTTATGTAGAACATTTTCACACAAGTAATTTATAAAATCACTGTCATTACTATTAGGTGAATGATATAAGAGTCCCATACACCAATTTGTACCATTTGTTTTAATTTTAATAATTATACACCACATATTTTGGTCAAAGCTGTTGTTGTAAATCACTTTATACTCAATTGTTTCGTGAACATATATTAGCACACGGTCTGTGTGACGGCTATGTGAATCACATCTTACGATCGTGTAGTTAATTAATTTCAATTCGGAATCTTCTATATCACTTGTTGTTCTTGATTCTGAGCACATCACAATAAATGGGGTTTTTTATATATGAGCATTTCAACCTCATTTTTGTTAGCTATGATGCTACTTACATTTAGGTATAAACCAAGTAGTTGCTATTTACGGTTAGGACCTTTGTTACGGCAATATTTTTCATAAGCCGGAGATTTAGTACTAAATGCAAAATGATTTGCATCGACGTCTGCTACCTTTTTTTGCACAAGTTCGTAACAATTTACACATCTAACTATTTCGGACTTACAATCTTTTACTTCATGCGAGCCGCCACACTTGACACACGCGATTTTATTTATACATTCGCTGGCTTTGTGTTGAAAGCCTAAACATTTAAAACACCTTAAAATATTCATATATTCAAAAACTCTTCAACTGTCGTATTCAATTTTGATTCTTTTTTTACCAATAAGCATTTCGCATATATTGGCATCACTCTCTATTAGCACATTATAGCTTTCAACTCTTTTGTTTTTATCCATAGACTTTTATTATTTTCATTTCCGTATTATTTTCCATTTGATTTTGCCTTGCCAAACATTCCATAATTCGCTCTTCGCTCAGTTTATATGTCAAGCCCGTCAGCTTAACCATTCTCTTATTTGTTTTTTCTTTTACTTTCTCTATTTCATAATTGTTACCGATTTGCTCGCTTATTTTCTTTTGCACCGTCTCTAGTGCATTGCCGTCGGCGCACTCAACAATTATACCGCACCTGTTTATTGCTCTCACTTCGCTTATTAAACCTTCTGTCGGCTCTATAACTGATTTAAGAGCATTTTTTGTTTCTCTATTATTATACCTTTCATGAATATGAAATGGTATATTAATTTCGTCACGAAACCCAAAATTGTAAGTCCTTAAAGGAAAATAGATAGACCCACCATTAAGTATACCGAAATAATCAGGTTGAAGAGCTGAGTTGATTTAGCCATGTCCGTCTGTCCGTCTGTCTCTTTGTATGCAAACTAGTCCCTCAATTTTTGAGATATCTTGATAAAATCTGGTGAGCAGGTGTATTTGGGTGTCCGATTACACATTTGTCGGAAGCGGCCGGATCCTCCATACAACCGATTTTTCATAAAAAGAGGATTTTTGTAATATCTTACTCAATTTAACAGATTGAAGCTTCAAACTTCACCATATACTTTCGTATATTGCACATATTGTTGCCTGAAAAAATTGATGAGATCGGTCGTATATATAGTATATATCCCCCACAACCGATTGTTC